>NC_056727.1:674242988-674277988 GCF_019279795.1 Protopterus annectens | reverse complement strand
ACTGGGACTTTGTGTTTTACAACGTTTTTAAACTGGTAAAGTATTTTTATTCATTTGAGCTCATGGTGATACGTCCGAGTTTTTCTTTCTGCAGTTTATATTCAGCCTCAATGTTGCCTTTTTGATAATCTTTAACAAATACTTCACTTTCCATTGTTTCATAATTTCTTTAACATCGTTACGTAGTGACATGACATGATTTTTAACAGCTGAGCAGTCTGTGTAACGATAAATTGACAAACTACTGTCTTCCCTGAAATATCACTCCTCTTGAACATTATTCTGTATGTATTCCCCAAATACCATTTATTTCTACGTAGTTTACTCCTTCCCTTTCCTAAAGATCCCACTTCCATTTCTTTAATTTCCTTTACAGCATTCATCAGTTTTGTTACAGTTGGTTTTGTTTTTGATTTCCATTTCCTAGTAATTGCTTTTTTTGGCAGCCAACAGCATTAAACTTAGTAAGGCCTTACACTGTCTAGGCAGTTAACTTTCTACATCCCGACTCAAAAGAATGATTTCCTTAGAACAGTTTGCTTCCTAACATTCTGACAAAGCACCCCAAAGGTAATTTCTAAAGTCTGTCAACTAGTTGCATCCCAAAAAATGTCCCCAAGTACCTCCCTCTTTCCCATCACACCTCCAGCAATTGCTAACTTTGGAAAATGTTCCTAAAGTCTACTTTGGGAATAAAAATACTCATGCAAACACTTCCATGCAAAAATCCTAAACAATCTAGATTTTTTGCACACTTGGGGAGTCCTATAAATATCCCCCATTGTTTCCTTGTATATTGCCTTTCCATTATTGTTTATCAATATTTCTCTAACCTCTTCAGGCTATTTCTTATAGTTATCATGCATTATTCTGTATGGCCTATTAATTATCACTTTTTATTGCAGGTTTAGTTCTAGACTCAGCTGTAAACTCAACCAGAGCTGATTATTCATTTAACACTTCCCTATATTTTTCTGTGTGTCTATACTTTTATTAATTTGTGTTAGGAATGCAATTTCCAACCTGCAGTCCTGTCTTCTGCTTTGCGTCATACCACTAACTTTCCCCCCTAGATATTTGCTCCCAGTACCTTGGTTCCTTTGCTAATGTTCTCCAATAAATTCCAGCTTACTGTTGCCTGTTTTCTGTGTCTCTGCTTGCAGTCATCTCTATCGGTAAAGTGTCTTTTCTCTATTCTAGTGTTGGCTTACTTCTCAAAATGCTGCTTTCTCCTTATTTTGTGAATGCTCCCTGTTTCAACTTTTCCTTCTACTTTGCTTTGTAATTTTCTGCTTGTTTTATGTTTATGAGCCTTAGGTGTGTAGCTCTAAAGTATCTCTTCAGATCTTGTCATTTTAAACTGCCTTGTTCTGTGGGGAGAAACTAGTAATCCCACTTCCTTCCCAAATACATTCCATCAGTTCTTTAACTTTGGTCCACAACTTCTCCTTTACAATACTAAAGGGACTAGAAACATTTTCACTGAGTGTACCTTAACTATCCATATCCCTTGTCAAGCACTTCCAACATTTCAGTTTTATTATTATGTTTTGTTTAGTCTCTTCCCACACATCCTTAACTGTGATAATAGAATCCTTTTTAATCCAAACACCTAAATACATCATCTTATCATATCCCCATAAGTATGGGTATTGCTGAACCTGTTTTATGTATGGGATCAATTTATTGCAGTGGTCTTTGTTTTATCCTCATTTATTTTATAACCTAAAAAAATGTAAGCTGTCTCAGAATGTTTCACAACACTGAACTATCATTTTGTCGATTTATCAAATGCAACATAGTATCTGCAGGTAAGGCTAATTTTTCTTGAGTGCCATTCTAGTTATGCCATTGAATTTGTGAGTCCTTTATTTTATTTCACAATGACTTAAGTGTAAGACAAGTAAAAGCGAAATAAGACACACCTGACTCATTTCTCTGTACAGACCCAGCTTGTCAAATAGGAACATTCCCACCTTGCTTCTTGATACTTTGAATAATGGGGTTAGTTAGTAAAATATATTATCAGGAAATGCAAATGCTGCCATTGTCCTACTCCTAAAATCCCAGCTAAGTCTATTGAATGCCTTCTCTACATCAAGACCCACCAACAATAATGGGATTCTCTTGCACTCTGCTTCCCTTTGAATCTTCTTCATTCTGTTAATGTTGTTGAATGCTTGCCTCCCATCCTCAAACCCCACTGATCCGTATCTATCAATTTTGCCATCACTTTAGCCATTCTCTTAGCTCATAAAGACATAAATGTTTATAATCGTGGTTCAGGATTGAACCATTTTGGTAACATAGAGGGATAAAGCCCTGTACTATGGCCCTGTTGAGCAGGGTTCAATTAGTGTCTGAGGTGACTGAAGGAGCGGCATGGAGGGATGGTCATGGCTGTCCCAGGTGGGATGGTGTTGGTCAGTGAAGCTCAGTTAGGAGAGATGTCCAAAGGGAGGAGCTGCCCTTGCACATAGTCAACAAGAGTGGTTGGCAGGCCAGGGAGAGTAGGTAGGGCTTATGAAGAATCCCCCCCCCCCAAGATGGATGCAGAGACTGACAAGGCCCCATGATGCCCTTAGGTACCCACTGACCATCCAGCTTTCAAAGCCAAAGGGCACCTTCCACGTGTTCTAACTGTTGAGTTCAAAGGGATTTCCATAAAAAAGAAGAGTTAGAACAAAAAAATAATCTGAGCTTTTTGCCACCAAAGTGCACTCCTTTGGTGGGCCCATGGAACTGTTGACCATCTAATGATCATACAAAGCTGGGCAGATAAGTCTCCTGCTGGGGAAAACCTCTCACCATTTTTAATTTTTCCTGAGAAATTTTTTTTTTTTTTTTTTTTTTACTGAAGTGAATGTGTACAAGGAGAGCAAATGTTCTGGGACTGTCTTTACTTTTCTAAAGGAGTTTTCCTTTGTGAATGTTTTAAGCGAGGATCCCTATCAGATGCTCTAGTTGCAGAATGCTGAAGACCATATGACCGAAGTTTTGCAACCTGGGGAAAAAAGTAAAAAAAAAAAAAAAAAAAAAAATGAAATAAAACAATTTACCATAAAGTTTTTGCAGGGGGTGGGGCAAGCCCCCCTGCACTCCCCACACCCCCTGCTACTTAAATATACCAACTCTGAGATCGCACTACAGTGAAGAAAATGGCAAATCCCAAGTTCTGCACTGTACGGTGATCTCAATACGAAGTGTTCGAGGTTGCAAGACTTCAGTCATATGGTTTTGACCCATATGGTCTTCGGCGTTCTACAACTTGAGCATCTGAGAGGGATCCTTAAGCGAATCTTTTGTGTAATTGTTCCTTTTTTTTTTTACATTTTCCTACAGGTTTTGTAGGTTGCTTTGACTGTAGCCAGATATTGTGCTTGTGGAAGACTGTCAGTGGATTACTTACCTCAGAACTACTTGTTCTCTGCCATGCCTTTTATCAGCTATTCAGGCTCTGCTGTCTGTGTTTTATGGTCTCATTCTTGGCTTAACTTGTGGAGTAGCTGCCTTTGGATTTTTACCTTCCTCTGTCCGCAAGAAAAGTAAATTTATCAGGGAGTCTGTAGGTGTCAGGCTTGAGCCTGTTGAGCATCAGCTACTGCTGGGTGACTTTTGTGGCTGCTTTTGGTTCCTAAGACGACTCCTCTTTCTTTCTCTCTATTCCTTCTGGCATTGCACCTACAGCCATCAGGAATTAGGGCATAGATACTTCTTCTGTGGCTTTAGGGATGCCCTTTTCCAGTAAGGGAGAACCATTCTACTCCGACTTTGATGGGGGGCGGGTGAAGGTCCTTCACTCAGCTGGGATAGAGAACTTGAATCTGGGATGAGTGTGCCGCCTTGGTATTAGTCATTTTCTGGGGAGCTTCCCCAGGAAAAGTGAACATAGTGAGAGAACCTTTTTGCTATTTCTGTGGACAAGAAATTTGCAGGGATTTGCTGTCAAATTCATTTCTGCTTTTTCCTGTCTTCTTCCTCCTCCTAGAAAACAGAGTTCCCTCTCTTTCTGGCCTTGATTGTTAGTCAGAACAGGCATTACAGGGTGATGGTTATTATGCTTCAAGTATTTCTTCTCAATCTTCTCAATCTGCGCAGTCTAATTCTTAGGAAAGTATTGATCTGAGTTTTGTCAATTTTCATTCATTCCCCAACAGTTGGGATCGGATCTGACTCTGCCGTTTTTTTTTTTTTTTTTTTTTTTTACAACTTGTGGCTACTAAAACTCTTGAGCTCCTCCTTTACCCATAATACTCTATCCCATAACATACCTCAGACCTCGTATGCTTACTACTTTCGTGTACAGACGTGGTCGCTGTGAGCTCTTGAGCTTTATTAGAAGTTTTTTCAGGTAAGTGATCATTTTTTCTTCTGATCTATTACTATATTTTATATCCTCCCTACCTACACTTTTTATTGTATTTCTTATTTACCATTGTTGGTATTTTTCTTTCTGTCCTCTTCCCTTTCTAATACCATTGTTGGTATTACTTTCAGTGGAATCCTTTTTTATTTCTGCTAAAAAAGAAAAAAAGTTTTTTCTCTTATTCCTTCATTTAGCTAAAGTGCTAAAGTGGCAGAAAAGCCTTCCAGCTTTAAAAGTGTTAAAAATGTGGGCACAATCTCCCCTTATCTGACACGCACAATTGGTGCGTTTATTGTTTGGGCCCTGATCACCTCAAAATGGATTGTGAAATATACAAATCTTTCAATCCTAGGATGGTCGTTGATCACAAACACAAAGTGAATACTGATGGTTCTTCTTCCTTCAATCTTTCAAAGGCATTATCTGGGTCTTGACCCTTAAGATCTGAAAAAAACGGAGCACAGAAAGAGTCCATCAGATCCATCTGGGTCTTCTATCCCTTCCTCTTATCCAGTTATCCAGTGTTTGGGCTGGCCTGGAAGAAGTCTGTCGGATCTGAAGCCCAGAGCTTCTGAACAGCTGGCATCACATGTTTGATCTACCAAAGCCTTTACCCCGAGTGAGTGGTTCATGCATGGATCCAGTGCCTTCTAGAGTTCCCTCACCTTTTTTTTGGGGAGAGACGCTGGCATTCCAGGTCCCCTTCCATAGCCTCATCCTCTCATTCTTCCAGAAGCCTGACAAAAGCTGATTTGGATAGAATGATGTGGACGTTTCTATTGGCATAGATTCAGATGGGGCATTCTACCCTTTAGGGTCAGGAAGCCCTTTCCAGTACTCACCATCTGTATCTGCTCCTTTTCCCATCCAACTTGTGGTTTCGTAGCCCTTGGATATGAGTTTTCCAGGACCATATGTGTCTGATCTGAAAATCATGATATCTTTGGCTCTGATGCATTCTTTGAGTTCACTAGCTCAGAGCATGTCTGAGTCGGACTACTCTCTGAGCCGAAGTGCCCCTGTTGGAACCAAGGTGTTTGTCGACTCCAAAGTTGTTGGAGCTGTCTTTGCCCATTGGAGCTTTAGCATTGGACAACTGGGCTCCAACCTCTTCCTTGGGCAGACTGAACTTGGGTTAGGGGAGCTAGTAGTCTGGAAGTATGGCATGTCTACTCCTTCGGCCTCCTCCTCCCTGGGGAGCTCTGCCTTTGAGGTAGTGGAGAGAGTATTTTCTGCTTCTGCAGGACGGATGGTTCCTCCCTCTTCAGATCTCCTCTCTGGTTCTTATGACTCTATGCCTTGAGCCTCATCGCTGTACTCTGAAGGGACAGCCAACCCAAAGTCTCCAGGCTACCCAGCAGGGTATTATCATTTCTTTCAACACTTCTCCAGAACATCCCAGAGAAGAAGTCCCTAGGAAGAGAAAGCGCAAGAGGAGGCACTTCTCCCAAAGAGTCAGTCACTGAAGCTACGGATTTTGATGAAGGGAAGGGTCCTCAAGATCACCACCCAGTGATGCCTCCTTTGGAAATATCCTGGAAATCCTCAAGCAAAAGGGTGGTTGGTCTACTGATGACCCTTTCCAAGATTAATCTGTATTCTTGGAAGCCATTGGGTCTGGCCCATCTTCCTCCTTGATGACTCTACCCACCTACAACCTCATTGATTTGATCTTTTAGGTGGGAGTGGAAGAAACCGGACATTGTTGAGCAAATCCCCAAAAGACCAGACAGGATTTTGGCACCACCAAAAGGAAGAGAGTTTTGGAGCAAGGGAGTACCGGCGGCCACAAAAAGAGTTTGCAAAACGGAGTTCTTCTGTCCATCCCCCTAACAGTGAGTCAGGGGCATTGGACAGATTTGGGAGGCATGTATATGCTTCAGTGAGCTTTGCAGTCTGGTCGCTTAATTATTTGACACACATTACTAGATTGCAGAGAGATTTGATTAAAGAACTATCCAGATCCCTCTCTGGGGCCAGTACTTCTGAAGCTCAGACCTCTGTTGCCTCACTGTTGGTTACCCTATAGTCCATCACTAATTCATCCGTGAGGCTCATTTCACATGCAGTTGAAAGTGCATCAAGGATGGCGGGTTCAGCCATTTTTATTAGGAGGCATGTCTTGATGCGCCTGTGTGAGTTTGCGGAGCCCTAAGTCCTCTTTCATCAATGCACCTTTTGATGGAAGCTCTTTGTTCAGCCCATAGGTAAAGGACACACTCTCCAGGTGCAAACAAGATGGTAAGAACCTTTCTGCAGTGGGTGTATATTTTTCGACCCCTCAAAGAACCTTTTCTAGGACTCAATGAGGGGGTTGAAAAGTGTGGTTCAAAAAGTCCCAGGGTCCTATGTACTCGATAGACCTTCAGGATGTGTACTATTACGTAAAAATGAACAGATGGTCCAGAAGGTATCCATACTTGTGGCTGGGAGCCAGTTATTACCAGTTCAGTGCACTGCCCTTTGGCCTCACTGCAGCCTCACAGGGTGTTCACCAAATGCATGGCAGTAGTAGCAGCTCAATTGAAACTGTAGGAATTCTGGGCGTTTCCATACAAGGATGACTGGCTCATAACCGCTACAACCAGGTATCTGCTGATGAGAGCTCGAGGTTATGTACTTCAGAATTGCTGTTTTCTAGGAGTTAGCATCAACCTCAACAACTCTCAATTAGAACTTTCTCATACATTAGAGTTTATAGGAGCCTTAGTCAACACAGTCCATGACAGCTTCCCTTCCTTTTCCAAGGTACAGACTGTCAGATTTCAAGTCAAACAAGATAATTCATAATTCTTCTCTCTCGGCGCGATTTGAGTCTACAAGCCGTGGGATCCACGTCTGTGGCGATGGTTCTTGTTCCCCTAGCAAGTTGCCATATGAGAATTCTTCAGTGGACATTAGCAACTCCATGGTCCATTCTGCACCAGCCTATGTCCACCCAGATCAAAATTGCCCAGGCATGCAAAAAATACCTGTGGTGGTGGATCCGCTCAGATCAGGTTCTACAAGGCCCATCCCATCATTCTTCCTCAGTCCAAGGCCATAGTGACCACAGATGCTTCCCAAATTGGGTGGGGGGTACTTCTTGGGAAAGACAGTCCAAGGCACATGGTACCTCAAAGAGACCAACATGAATATCAGTGTCCTAGAAATGAGAACAGAGCTGTTAGCATTGCAGGCTTTCCAAGACACTCTCCCTTTCAGGACAGATGTATTTCAGACAGACAGTATGTCTGTTGTTTGGTACATAAACAAACAGAGGGACCAGATCTTGCCCCTTGTGTCGAAAAGCTCAGAGTGTGGCAGTGGATGATCTCATCCAGTGGATTTCTGATAGCAACACACATTCTGGGGAAATCCAACATGATAGCAGACAAGTTGAGCTGGTCCATTTTGTTACCTCCCAAGTGGTTTCTAAGCACAAAAATTGCAGAAAAGATATTTCGCCAATGGGGCCATCCATGCTGTGACCTTTTTGCAACTCCCCTCAACAACAAGGGCAGCAGGTACTTTGCCCTGATCCATTCACCGGAAGTATCACCAAGAGATGCTTTCCTTCACCATTGGTCCCACGGTCTCCTGTGTGCGTAACCCTTAACCCCCCTTAATCCCCAAATTTCTACAGAAAGCTTCCCGATTGAAGAGCAAAGTCATCCTCATTGCCCCTTATTGGCCTTGACAGATTTGGTTCCCCTTTCTTTGGCCTTGTCTAGTTTACCCTCCATGGATTCTGGATACATTTCCTGACCCCCTTTGTTACCCGACAGACATGATTTGCCCAGAACCAAAAACTCGTCTCCACTCCACTACTTCTCCAACAGATAAAACAAAAATAAGCCACTGCATGAAGTACAAAACGACCATCAGTTTATTTAAAACACAAAATAAAAATGACTTGGTGCTTTCACCAACTATACCAAGGCACCATCAGTCTAATTCAACCACTTCTTATATAGAAATTAAATACGTACATAATTTCCTGTTGGCGCCACTTGGAAAACACTTAAAATCATACAGGTCTATATAATATTGTCGTAGTTTTACAACTTCGAATCACTGAAGTTTGAACTTTAATGATCGAAGTTGTAAAACCTCAAATCCTATAACAGAGATTGCAATAGAGTGCAGGAAGGGAAGATTTCCCTTTACAGCACTGTAGTACGATCATGGAGTTGGTATATTTAAGTAGCCGGGGTTGTGGGGGGTGCAGGGGAGCTTGCCCCCTGCATAGAGCTTTTTTTTTTTGGTTTGGGCTGAAAATTTTTTTTTTTTGTAATTCGAAGTATTAAAGGTTCGATCATTAAAGTTCAAACTAGTGATTCGAACTTTTAATACTTCGACAATATGATATAGATCCAAATCGTGCACATATTAGTTACAAATGTTAAAACATATTAAATGTTGCAATCTTTGTAGCATTTGAACCATAAAGCATTTAAAATCTGTCAGCCTGAATGCAACTGTACGTTTGTTGCAGTATACAATCCTTTACAGTGTATTCTAAATATTTTGTGTCCTACGTTTTAAGATGCATGCAATTGAAATGTTGTCATTGATCCCTGGTTTATTCTTAGCATTCTGTCGCATTTGGCATTCTGTTTCTTTAATTTGTAGCTCTAAATCTGAGTCACCTGGACATCTCAAATCTAAAACTGACCACATGGTTTCTCCAATTCCATTGATAGCTAGACAACCCAGGCTCTCTGCCTCAGTCAGTCATATACTTTTGTCATAAAAATAAAAAACGCCACCAAACCTGTACAGAACGATAACACTTGACAAAACTTTATTAACGGAAAAAGACTAAGCGCTTTCACCCTGTGGTCAGGGCTTCATTAGAGTAACTGTTAAAATTCAAATGCAAGCTTAAGTAAACTTCTTAACACAGTCACATGATCAGTGAAATAGAGAAGTGAATGAATACTTATTTAAAAAGACAGTACATCAGTATGAGCAAAGTGCTGTGTTCAATAGAAATCACTTTTAAGTGTACATATAGATGTATGTTAATTCACTTGTAGCAAATTGTTTTAAAATGCTTGTGCTAATAAAATAAATATATTTATATAACTTAGTTAAATGATGATTTAAAAATGTTAGGTAAAAATGTTAAATATAAAATGCACACTGATTACACTACATAATGCCTACATTGTACTTTGTGTATTTATTGTATTTGGGGAACCAAGGAGCCAGAATAAACAGACCTTAAATATTTTCAGATCTCCAATGCCCATTAATACTGGCGCTAATGAGATATTGTCATTTATGCCAGGATAAACAGTGACATTAGTTCTTAGTTGCTACTCAAACTCTAGTTTCTCAAGATGTAGGTTCAAGTCTCCACCCCTACCATAATCAAACACTCTGTCGATGACAAAAAAACAGAAATTGTTTGAAATTATTACAGTTCTTAGAATGCATATATTATGCATTCTTTTTTTCCTTTTCTTGATGTCACTACTATGTTCTAATGTCCTTTCCTTAACTTTTCTAGTGGTTTTACCCACTTAGAAAACAGGACAGGGCATACAGGTAGCTAGATAGATCACCATCTTGGTATTGCAGTTGCATTTACCAGGACATGGGAGGGTACGATAATAACCATCAATTGCAACATAGGGACCTGTGGTAATATATTTACAGGCCTTGCAAGCATTACACTTACCTCTTGTTTTTGTTTGTTGCTTCTTCAATAAGTTTTTGATGTTAGGGCACCTACTTTAGGTAATTCTAGGAAACAGTCCTAAGATGTTCATGATATCTTGGTCAAAAAATTGTCTTCCAAGTGTTATGAACTATGGATGCGATTGTCAAAGCATCCTTGTTGTATGGGAGAACTAACATACTATCAGTTTACAAAACTTTTTTTTGTTGTTATTGTTGTTAATATTAACACCTGTGTCTGTGTTTAATATTGGAATAAATCTGTTGTTCCTGTTCTGCATAACATAATTCCTAGTTTTAATCAACATTTTAAACAGGTATCCTCATTTTCTAAAAATACCTATGTCTCATTCTCAGAATCAGTGTCATTGCTCGTTAATCTTGAAATTCGTACCATTTGTCCTTTCACTATGCTTTTCTTTTGATGCATAGGATGGCAACTGTTGTGGAGAGAGGAATTACAATATGTTTCCTTCCTAAAAATCATTGATTGTAATTTCTTTTTGGTCCTATCCCATACCAGTCTTATATCAAGATAATCTATACTCTCTACAGCTACCTTGTATGTAAACCTTAAAAATGAAGTAATAGAATTGAGATAAGTGATAAAAGATGCTAGTTCTTCCTGGGTACCTTTCCAAAAAATCAATATAGCATCCAAAAATCTTAGCCATGTTATAAGTTTACTATAATAGCTTGATGGAAACACACATTCGCATTCCCATTGGGCTAGCACCATACTGGCATAAATAGGTGCACCTTTAGCCCCCATGGCTACCCCTGATATTTGGTGAAAAAGTTCTCCTTCAAAACCTACAAAGTTATTGTTCAACACCAAGTCCATTAATTCCACTAATAATTGTCTTTTAACATTGTCTAAGTCGTTCTCCACCATTAAGGTTTCCTGAAATAATTTCAAACCTTCATTATGTAGGATAACTGTAAATAAGTTCATTATGTCAATAGTGACAAATAAAAAAAATCATCTGGAATTACAATATCCCACAAAATCTGTAGACAGTGCCATGAGCTTTTAGTATATGAACATACTTGCTTAGTAATGGTGTGCACCAAAAATCAGTGTATGCAGCCATAGGTTCTGTTTTAGAACCTGTTGCTGCCACAGTAAGTCTAAATGGTGGGTCTTGTAAATCCTTGTGGATTTTCGGAATCCCAAAGATGTAGGGTGTCACGGGGCTCAACAATCAAATATTTGTATTCAACTGAATCCAATACTCCTTGAGTTAAAAAAAAAAATCATATAACATCCAATCAATTTTAGCATATGCTCTACACAGTTAATTTTTCAAAACTCTTTCATAGGTAGAACTATCATTCAGTAACTCATATATTTTAAATACATAGTCATCGTGGTCCATCAGAACAACCCCCCCCCCAGCCCTTATCAGGTTTCATAGCTCTAACATGGTGGTCAATACATAATTGCTTGAATGCGTCCTTTTCGTTACATGTTAAATTGTCACTACACTTTGTAACATTGTGAAAATTATTTTGTCATATCATAAAGCTTCCACTAGGAAAATTTACAGGAGTAAATGAAAAAAGATTTGTTTATTGAGAGCAGCAAAAAGATATTGACCCTCATTCAGTACCAGTACATAAAGTTCTTGAGTTTCTAGCAACAGTCTTTAATGTAGGGGCCAGTCCCTCAAGTTCAACTAGCTGCCATTTCTAATTTTCATATAGGAGTTGAAATTCCACCTTAGCTTCATCAAAACTTTGTAAGGCCTTTTTAAGCGGTTTTTAAGAGATTTTACCTCGGAGCCAAGTCATTGTGTTGGAACCGGTGTCAGAGGTTTCGAAGACTCCGATCCTTAAGTCAGTGGCTTCTTCGGCTCCTTCGACCCGTTCTTCCGGTACCCTTTCTGACATTGATGTGGACCGAGTGGTACAGAGACTTTTGGTGAACCTGGCCCTGGCCAAATTGCTTGCAGCTTCGACCCGGTTGGCTTTGAAGCCTACGACCCCTCCTTCCACGAGCTCTGCTCCTACTCCGAGGCCAATTGAGTCTTCGGAGCTGGAAAGAGAGGATCCGATAGTGGTGGAACCCTCGGAGCCGAGGCCTGTTCCAGTGCTCTCTGCTCCTTCGACCTTGACTTCTTCGGTTCCGATCGAAGAGTCTTGGAGCCGACACTCTCTCGCTGGTTCCGTGGAGGGGGGAGTCGAACTGACTCTCCCTCTCGGGGCTTCGGCACAGATGAGCTTGGTTCCTTCCTCTGGTTCGGAGCCCGTGGTCTTGGCCCCTGGGAGGCTGCCGTCTTTTTCGGAACCGGCCGACTCCTCAAGTCAGGAAACCAGTGCCTTCGATGCCATGAGGAAGGTCATGTCTGCGATGCCATGAGGAAGGTCATGTCTGCTAAGACCCTTACTTCTTCATTTCCTTCCTCTTCCTCCCCTAAAGGGCCGCGCTGTATCTCTACACCACAGGTTCCCACTAAGCGTCGAGACCCAGAGCCTCTGGTAACCCCATTGGGTGATCCCTGTTTGATTGAGACTTCAGACACCCCCACTGATGAAGTCCCCAGGAAAAGACTGTGTAAGAGGAGGCATTTAGATTCCCCCCAGGAATCCTTAACATCAGACACTGACGTGGAGGAATCAGAAGGGTCCCCATGGTCTTCCTCTGAGGATGTTTCTTTTGCAGACATCCTTGAAATACTAAGGCAGAGGGGTTACTGGCAGTCCCTTACCCCTACTGAGGATGAGTCTGTGCTCCTGAAGGCCTTTGGGTCTCAACCCTCCACCTCCTGGGTTACTCCGCCTTTCGATGAATTAATGGACTTGATCGTTCGAAAGGCGTGGGAGTCTCCTAATTCTATGGAACCGGTCCCTCGGAGGCCCTTGGAGGCCCAAGAAATGTATCACTTGCCCTCAGGATAAGACCTTTCTTACAAAAGGGGTTCCCATTGATGCCATGGTGGTGGCGGCGGCCACAAAGAAAGAGATGTCGGACACCTCTTCCTCTGTCCATCCTCCTAATAGAGATTCCAGGACGATGGACAGATATGGGAAATGCATCTCTAGTTCTGCGACATTTGCAATGAGATTGCTTAACTATTTAACCCATTTTACCTGTCTTCTACGAGATCTCCTAAAAGAGCTTGGAGATACTCTACAGGGCAACACAGGTGATGCTGTCTCCCAGAAAGTGACGGCGCAGCTTAACACCCTTAATTCCATTGTAAACTCGTCCATGAGGCTCATTTCTTATGCAGCCGAGGGATTGAGCCGGGCAGCGGGTTCAGCGATAGCTCTGCGGAGACAATCCTGGATGCACTTATGCTCCTTTGCGGAAGCCTTCAAGTCTTCCTTTGTAAATATCCCATTTGATGGCTCTTTCTTGTTTGGGCCCAAAGTCAAGGAGACACTCACTAGGTGTGAGCAGGAAGGAGACACTCACTAGGTGTGAGCAGGAAGGAAAGACTCTATCTGCCATAGGTGTCCATTTTTCCATCCCCACTAGACCATACCCCAAAGGGCAGAGAGGTGGAAAAATGTGGTTCCGAAGGTCCCAAGGAGCTTTCCAGAACACACGTAATGAAATCCCCTTCAGGGGCAGAGGAGGGGGGGGTATAACGGTAGACGCCGCCCAGGCGGCAGAGGGAGTCTGCAGAACCAGTGTGACAGGGAGCAGTTCCCTGGCAAACCCTATCAGCACTCCTGAGAGGAAGACCGACAGTCCTACTCTGGAGGCAGTCGGGGGTCGCTTAGCTTTTTACCCAGGAATCTGATGTAAATCCTAGCCAGGCGTCTGGGTATAAAGCATAATCACCAGAGGCTACATCATTCCCTTTTCAGAATTCCCTTCCATTCGGACAAGAATCCCAGACGTTCCACCCAGTCTGCGGAATCTAGCAGCCGTAGAAATTCAGAGGCTGCTGAAAAAGAGTCATCCAGCCAGTCCCGACGGACCAAATAGGATCCAGAACTTTACTTCAGGTTCTTTTTAGTTCCAAAGAAAACAGGGGACTGGAGGCCCATCTTAGACTTCAGCAATCTCAACTCCTTTGTCAAAAAGGAAACGTTCTGGATGGTCACGCTTCAGTCGATTAATCCCGTTTCTCGAAACGGGCGATTGGATATGCTCGATAGATCTCAAGGATGCATACTACCACATAAAAATGGCCAGGCTATCCAGAGATCACTTGTGTTTCCGGCTGGGGGCCAGTCACTACCAGTTCCGAGCTCTGCCCTTTGGTCTCACCACAGCCCCCAGCGTGTTCACCAAATGCATGGCAGTTGTCACGGCTCACCTGAGACGTTTAGGATTCTGCATGTTTCCATATCTCGACGACTGGCTCCTCACCGCCACCACCAGGCATCAACTGATTCACGCCAGGGATTACACTATCAGCTTGTGCTCCCAGTTGGGTATAACCTTAAATTTAGAAAAATCTACTTTATCGCCGTCACAGCATATTTCCTTTATAGGAGCAGATCTAGACACCACCACCACCCTAGTCAGATTGCCTCAAGAACGAGTAGTCTCTTTACGAGGCCAAGTATCCCTTTTGTTGATTGAAAAGAAAGTCCATGCATTCCAAGTTCTGAAGCTGTTAGGCAGCATGGCAGCGACTCTCATAGCGGTTCCTCTGGGGCGCATGCACATGAGGATACTCCAATGGTTACTCTTCACACAGTGGTCTTATCAACAACTTCCAATGTCGCACAAGATTCTGCTGACAAATACTTGCAAAAAAGGACCTCCTTTGGTGGTTGAACAGCCACCAAGTTATTGTAGGTCGTCCATTTGTACTCTTCCCCTCCCACAGCCACAGTGACCACGGATGCTTCCCTGATAGGGTGGGGGGGGCTGTGTCAGGGAAGAACTGTCCAAGGTACATGGTCAGAGATGGAATCCAGTTTGCACATCAGTGTCTTGGAATTGAGAGTGGTGTTCCTAGCGTTGCAACACTTTCACGATTCCCTACCTTGAGAGACGATTGCAGTACAGACGGACATTGTCGGTAGTCTGGTACATCAACAAGCAAGGGGGAACCAGATCTTACCCCTTATGCCAAGAGGCCCTGAGAATTTGGCAGTGGGCTGTATCCACCGGGCGCTTCCTGATAGCAACGCACATCCTGGGGTCATCCAATGTGATAGCGGACAAATTGAGCAGAGCCATTCTATTGCCTCATGAGTGGTCCCTCAAAGAACGAGTGGCGGAAAGGATATTCCGCAAATGGGGCCAGCCTTGCTGCGACCTTTTTGCATCCCCGATGAATGCCAGATGCAGAAGCTACTTTGCCCTGTACCATCCACCGGGGGACATCCCAAGGGACGCACTCGTACACGATTGGCCCTCGGGTCTCCTAAATGCCTTTCCTCCATCCCCGGTGATCCCCAAATTTTTACAGAAAGCCAAAAGCCTGGGAAGGACTGTTATTCTGAAAGCCCCATTTTGGCCTCGGCAGATATGGTTCCCCTTTCTTCAACAATACCAAGTGAAAGAACCTTGGGTTCTGGACCCAGTGCCAGACCTTCTGACTCATTCGTCGGGAGTTCTTCACCCCTCTCTTGTATCCCTTAAACTGACAGCTTGGCTGCTCCACTTCCCAACCTAGCCAGGTCTCATGATTTGTCTCCCGCGGTTCAGCATATTCTGGTTTCCTCGCATAAAGTCTCCACCAAGAAACTATATAACAGTAAATGGAAACAATTTGGTCATTGGGCTTCTCAACATGGTATTGATCCCTTTATCGCCCCTATTCATAGCATTCTGTAATTTTTTACTTCACTTTTCCACGGTGGTGCGGCAGCCGCTACTATAAGGGTTCAATTTGCTGCGATATCTAACTTCCATGTGGGAAGTGGAGGTTCTAACATTATGTCCCACAGATTATGTAAAGCCTTTTTGAAAGGGACTCATCACCTTCGACCCCCTATCAGACATCAGATTACTCCCTGGAATCTAAATTTGGTGCTCTCTCAACTCATGCTTCGCCCTTTTGAGCCTGCATCTTCTTGTCCGTTGAAGTTCCTTTCTTGGAAGACAATTTTCTTAGTGGCCATTACTTCGGTGTGTAGAGTTTCTGAACTTCAAGCACTCTCTGCTAGACCCATACCTCCCAACTGTCCCGAATTACTCGTTTTTTACCGAGTTTTGGGGTCCCAGTAATGGGGTGCCACGATTCCCGAGTGGCACCCCTTCATTTCCGATTTTTTTGAATTAGTTTTTTTATTTTTCGCGCTTTGAGCTGACGTCATCGCGTGCGCAATGACGTCAGCTCGTCAGGGCTACCAGCCTATCGGAATCGAGATTGCAATGTATTTGCAGGTAGTTTGCGAGCTGGAAGGATTTTATTTATGTTGAAACGCTTTACAAGCAGTTATGGTGAAATGGCATGGATTTAGCAGTTATGGACAAACGGCATGGATTTATTTTTTTTATTTAGAAGGCTGGACGAACTGTCTGCAAGGAGTGGTAAGGAGTTATCGCTCAAGTTAATTTAGGAAAGGTTTTGTCACACTGATTGCATTTACTTTCTGTTCACTTTGTAGTTAATTGCCTGGGGGAGAAGCCTATCTGTAGACTGTATCTCTACTCATTGCTGTTTGCTGCCTTATTTATTAAATGCGATTTATTTGATGCCTAGTGTTCAGCTCAGTCACCATGGCTTCTGACTTCCTGTAGAATGCAGCTGAAATTGTTTAGATATTATTAGCTGCGTAGGAGGATTCAAGTGTGTGTGTCTGATTCTGTATATGAACAGTGTTTGGCTATATAATTTATCAAATTCATAGCTTTTCTTAAGAGAAGTGACTAAAATATCAGCAGTATCAATTAACTTCTCAAAGTGAAATGGTTTAAAAAGAATATTGTAATTTCATATTTTATTCGTATCAGCAGCTTTGATTAACTTGTGTTTTTAATGTTTTAACAATGTAAACACAGCTCTTTTTTGTTGCATTGAAACAGTACTTTTAAAGTAACTTCAGACAAAATATTGGAAGCTACCCCTTCTAGTTTAAAATCAACAGTTCTGTTAATTCTAAGCTTTTCCTGCTAGCATTTGGACTTGTATTTTTGTATTAATACTTCAGAGGCATTTTCTGACTTTATATAAATCAGCTCTTTTCCTTTCAAAACCAACAGCAAATGTTATTTTCATATTTTCTCATACTCCTTAACAGCAAACATTTTTTCAAGAAACGTTTTTCCAGTCTTAAAAACTGACCTTTTCTACCACATATTTTCCAAAATGAATTATAAAGCAGGATCATTTTTATCTTGTGTGTATCTTAATATATTAAACAGAGTTTGGATTTTAATTGAGCATTATTCTGGTTTCTGTTCTCAATTTCTGGCATAGTGACTGTAGTATTGTTTGTTTATTCATTTATTGCTTTTATTGACTGAAAAAGTTCAAATGGGTGGAAAACTCCTTTTTAGCGGAGATCCAGGGAGAAAACTTTCACAAGAGACAGAGAAAATAACATACATATACAGAGTGTGATGAATCAATTGAATATACAATAATTGTCCGTTTTTTTGTGCTAAGAGTTGAGAGCTATGGTGAGAAGTGAGAACTGAGTTTGTATTCCCTCATTATTGGCTTTGTCCAGGTTTTTGTGCCAACAGGTTGAGAGCTATGGTAAGAAGTGAGAAATGAATTCACTAAATGATAGCCATTAAGTTTCAGTCTTCCTACTTTTCAGGAAGCTGCTGATTTGGTATAGTGGTATGTTCTGACCCTAGTGCATAGGGTATTGTCCTGGGTTCAAAACTTGCCAGTGAAATGCATGGTGGTAACACAACATTTTATTCTAGCAACTTTACAAAATTATACAAGCAATGTTTAAAATGTGTCCCTGTTTTTTTGACCTTTTGCCCGCAACCCCCAAAAAAAATGAAATTGAAAATATGTGTGAAACGCTGTGCAAGATGCCTATGGCTTACACTACTGTCATTTTATTTATAGTGTGGGTATGGAAGTAGACTTTTATGGTGGAAATGTTCTGAATTGGGCAGTTTTTTCATTATTGGTTCATGCGTTTTGTTTCATTGCCTACAGTGTAGCCTACTGGAAAAATGTTCAAACAATAAATTTAAAATGCGCTCTAACAAGTGTGTTGTATAATACAACTTGTATTATACAAGGAATATAATTTAATAGTCAGGAAGGTGTATCAAAGAAAAGAACACATGTATGTTTCTTGTTTTGTGTGCAAAGGGACAATGATTTGAAAACAGCCCAAAGGTAATCTTTATCCACCACTGACCAGATGCATTTTCTTTGGATGTGGTGTGAGTTTCAATGCTGTTTCAATTAATATGAGTTTCAAGGGCAGAGAAGTTTTAATGCCAAGCCTGTTTTCATTGTGAGATATTTTTGCTTTGTTTACCAGATGTCTGTTAGTGTTTCTGCATTGTTGTGCTGTAAAATGTAAAAATAAAATCCAAATCATTGTAGAAGTAATGCAGTATGCATACATTAGTGTTTATGGTAAATGGGGTGAAATAGCCAGGTAATGGGACATTGGGATGGCTGCAGGGGGACTCTGGTGCCATATTTTGATTGTCTGTTCTTCAGTTTGCGTTTGAAAGCTGGTACCCCACAATTCCATTGGAGTGGGTGGGGCTATGCAGTTATGTATGCAAATTAGATGTTAATCAGCGTACAGATTTGTACCTATTTTTCATGGGCCTTGCCCAGATTTTTGATGTTTCCAGGTTGAGAGGTATGGTTAGACCCCATATTTGGTCTTTCACCCCGACAGGGTGTCTCTAAGAACAAGTCCATCCTTTCTCCTGAAGGTCTGTCCCAAAGCGAACTTGAACCAGTCCATTGAACTTCCCACTTTTTTCAGGCATCATACCAGTAAATTGGAATACATGTTGCATAAGCTTGATCTTCACAGACAATTGAGATTTTATTTGGACAGACCAAAAGAATTCAGAAAATCAGATCAACAATTTATTTCCCATGCAGACAATAAGAAGGGTATCCAAAGTTACGTTGTCCAAATGGCTTTCTGATTGTGTAAAGTTTACATATTCTTCATCCCATCAACCTTTTGAACGTGAAGTGAAAGCTCATTCTACCAGAGCTGTTTCTACGTCCTTCGCTCACGCAGCTCGTTTACCTTTGGACAGCATTTGTGCAGCTGCTACTTGGTCCAAACGTCATACGTTTATTACTCATTACAGAGTGGACAGGGTCTCCAGGGACAGGGCTTCCTTTGGTTCCACCATTCTCAGGAATGTACTCCCGTGAGCTGCCCAGGATTAGGGTGCTTGGGACGCTACCCACGTGTAAGAACTAACGGCGAGATTGAACAACTTCACATAAAGAAGTTGTGTTCTTACCATAACGTTCCATGTGAGTTGTTCATCTCGCCTTTGTTCTTACACTCCCTCCCACCTTCCCCCTCCATGTTCTGGAAGAACGGGTATGACTGGTGGTCTGTTTGATCTTACTAGTATCCTCTTGTCAGCCAGGTTATCTTTTAACTAATTTTAAATAGTTACTTTGTTATATTGGGTTGCTTAGCTGTGTTTCTTGCTGATTTCTCTGAGATATTAGCTGACAATAGTGTCTTAAGTTGGAGGAGAATGAAATTCCTGTTGCAGAGAAAATGTATTTGTTACATTTGGACCTATCCAAGTTTGCAGCTGTTCCTCCTGTTTTACCTGCTTTAGAAAATTATTTCCAGTTGCTTCTAATTTGCTTGACAGTCGACCTTCTATCCCCAGGAAGTCTGACAGGTTGTACAGGGTACCTCAGTATTTGTTGTCTAACCCTAAAACAGGTCTGGCAGTGATTTCTTTGTACAAAACTGATTCTTCTAAACACATTCTTGCTGTTAACCTTATTTCATTTGACAAGGATGTGAATGTTTTTGACAATTCCAAATGAAAGTGCATTCTTCTGCTCCTTTAACTTTTAGAATTTTAAACCATCAAGGTCGTGTGTTAGTTTTTATTTTTATCTTTTGAGAACATGCAAAAGTTAATGGCCAACACCCTTTCTTTAGATTTCTCATGTTACTAAGCATGTTTTCAAGTGTGTTTATGATGCCACTGATTTTTCCTTAGGAGCTGCTGCTTCTGGGTCAATAATTGGCTTTGTTCTCAAAATCTTGAGAATGTTCATACTGAAATTTTTAATTCTGCCTTACATAAGGAATTTTGTTTGGTCCTTCTTCAACTAAGTTGCTCAAGAAAAAGGGGGAATTTTGATTCAGGGAGTCAGAGATTGTTTTAACCTTCATTTTTTAAAGCAAATAGAAATTCCCCACCCTTCCTGGCTCCTTTTTGAGTAAGCAGTTACAAGCAGCAAGGAGTCATCAAACAGGATTTTAAAAAGCAATGACAAGAAGGCCCCAAAAAGAAAGGAAAATCCTCTAAAAATGAGGACAGTCCTTCCAGTTAGCATGACTGTTGTGCTGATGTTCTTTGTGTTTCACTGCTGCAGACATCACACTTGGGTTATCCTGCCAGGGGTACCCCTCAGTCGGTCTGAATACCAGGGGCTTAGTATTTCTGCTTCGGTTGCTGTCGCTTCAGGACTGACGTTAGGTCGTCAGTGGTATAAAAACAGACAGCCGACGCCATTACAACAGTCTTTCTTTCTGAGGAGCCAGAAGCAGTTTGCACAAGTGCCGGTCAGCCACTACCTGAGTTTCCGTTTCCCAAATTGAAGTTGGAGTCTTCTAAAGCTAAGTACCCCGTTGGGGATCCTTTTTTGTTGCTCTAACCAATTTCAGAAAAAGTTAACAATCGTCTCGCCTGTGGAAAGCAAATACCATACTGAGATTTCCATTCTTACTTCGTCACTTGTTTAGGCCCAGGCCACGACGTACCTCGCTGCCGGTTTTGTGCTTTGTTCAATGCCCAAACTCTTCATCGTCGGGCCCTTATTGTAGCTAAATACTTTCTTTCTCGATCTCCGTATTCCGAAATGGCTTCGTTAAGCCATCCGACTACCGATCTTCCGAAAAAACATAAGGATAAAGACAGAGACAGACCGCACAGGTCCAAAACTGCCGACGACGCTTCCGTTAAGCTAGTCGCCAGTTCGCCTGTACTCAGTGAGGTGCTTTCGTAGCCCCTGATGCCTGCTTCGATAGATTCGCAGGCTGCTACCGAGACCCGTTCGGAGTCCGGTATGCCACGAGACTCTTCTTTGACTATGGAACCTGCGGATGTCATGGGTCCAGAGCCGCTGTGCATGCAACGGCTTCTGAGGAAGCTCTTCACACTACCGATATTTGACACAAAACAACAACTTCTTTCGCATCTTCAGTTCTTTCTAAAACTACCGAGTTTCTAAGGCCAAGAGTACGGGCTGCGCCTAAAAAACAGACTACCCTAACTCAAGCGCTTGCTTCCTTGCCACAATCACAGATGCTTAAAATGGAAGACCTTATTATGCTGATTAGGGGAAGCCAACCTTCCCCTGCTAAAAGAAAAAAAACTTGTTCCCAGCAGCTTTATCTGACCAAGAATCCGATGACTTTGAGGTTTCTGATTATGAAGACATGCCCTTATCTGAATATGAGGATTCAGATGCAGAGGAATCCTTTCCTTCTGCCTCCCCTCCAGAGGATTTTTCTTTTGGTGAAACCCTACATATTTTGAGAGAGCATTTCCATTGGGAATGCCAGGATTATCCTCAGACCAAAAAGAGACGAAGGGAATTTTTAGATTTACTACAGCAAAGACCCTTAACTATCCCTTCTGTTCTGGATGTTGTGGATGATGTCTTTATGGAATCCACTCTAACTCCTGATACTTTACCTCCTGCTCCCAGGAAACCTGACCGGTACTACAGAGTCCCTGACTCACAAATTTCTTTTCAAAAATCCTACTGCTGACCCAGAGGTCATCTCCGAAGAACCTAAAGGAATAAAAGCAACTACAGCTAAGAATCCCACCCCCTCGGACAGGGATTCCCGAGCCTTAGACAGATGAGGTTAAAAAAAGTATACACCTCTGCAACTCTTGCCATTAGAGCATTAAATTGTCAGTTCCACATGCTGAAATACCAGCAACTTACTATGGAACTTATTAAGCAAAAAATATTTACCTTCCCTGACTGTGCAAAAAATAAAGAATTACAGGAACTTATGCATTCTGCAAGCCAAGTCAGCAAGCATACCCTGCAATGTTGGTTTGATGCCCTAGAAGCATCCTGCAGGGCAGCAGTCACAGGTTCTGTAATTAGAAGGCATGCCTGGCTTAAGGAGCAGACCTTGCCAGACCATGTCAAATCAAAATTATTGGACGCACCTCTGAACAAGGACAATCTGTTTGGCATCAAAGCAGAAGAGGTTTTAAAAAAGATGGAAGACAAATTCAAGTCTATGCAGACAGTCAAAGATTTTTTGCAAGTGCAGCCTCCAAGATTTAATAGGCATTGCCCCTCAAAACATTGGTCCTTTCCAGTTCCCTCAAGGCCACCTGAAACTAGACCTAGGGGAAACCGACCCCTAAGACTACAGTGTCAGTGTATGCAGAGATGTAAGCAATGGAGTACCTCCACTTCTAAAACAGGGAGTCCTAAGCCACCCCCTTATGGAAAGGATTCACAATGACTTCGCAACTCCTCCCCTCACCTCGGCCCAATTGCTCGTGGCCCTAGGAGG
Source organism: Protopterus annectens (assembly GCF_019279795.1). Classification (NCBI taxonomy): domain Eukaryota; kingdom Metazoa; phylum Chordata; order Ceratodontiformes; family Protopteridae; genus Protopterus; species Protopterus annectens. Next base: position 674,255,340 of record NC_056727.1, on the reverse strand, counting down.
AAAACTTGCCCACCATGCAAAAAACTGGACTTCCATCACCAACGATCGATGGGTCCTCAACATAGTATCCCAGGGGTTCAAATTTATTTCCACATTCTGCCAACCCCAAAAGGGTTCCCAGACCTTCCTCTAAACCAGTGGGCAGAGGCACAAAACCAAGTTCTGTCCCTGCTCTCCATAAGGGCATTCCAGCCTGTTCCTGCAGAACAGATAGGCCAAGGTTTTTTTATTCTAGACTTTTCCTGGTACCCAGGAATCTTAGATCTATCCATTCTAAACACCTTCCTGGTCGTACCAAAATTCAAAATGCTCACCCTAGACCAGCTTCTCCCTATGCTGTCCAAAGATGCCTGGTTAACCACCCTAGACCTAAAGGAGGCCTGTTTGCACATCCAAATCAGGGACTCCTGCAGGAAATATCTACATTTCAGGGCAGGATCTATGCATTATCAGTTCTCTGCACTTCCCCTTGGCTTATCCACTGCTCCCAGAGTTTTCACAAAATGCCTTGCTCCAGCCATTTCCTATTGCAGACAGAGAAATATTCAAATTTACCCCTACTTGGACGATTGCCTGATTCAGGCAGACAGTCAGGAAAAGCTGTTGCAGCACCTGAGATTTGTAAAGGACCTTCTAACCTCCCTGGGGTACACTATCAATGAAAAGAAATCCAAAGTAGTCCCCAGTTAAAAAAATTGTATTCCTGGGAGCAAGCTTGGACACAGCATCCCAGATGGCATTCCTTACTCCAGAAAAATAAGCCTATCTGACAGGCTACTGCTCTAAAATGGCCACCAGAACCCAGTTATCCACAAGGAAAATCCTGCAAGCTCTAGGGTTCATGGCCTCCTGCATTCTGCTAATTCCATATGCCAGACTGCATATGAGGAAACTTCAGTGGTACTTAAAAAGTCTTTGTTGCCAACATTCTCAGGACCTGGAAACTATCATACCAATGATACCTTGTCTAAGGAAAGTGTTCCTTTGGTGGGCAGCAGCATGCAACCACAGCAAGGGGCTTCCCTTTACACTACCCCATGCCGCCCAAACCCTAACCACAGATGCATGAGACTATGCCTGGGGTGCACATCTGGATGGCAGGTGCATTCAGGGCCACTGGAGCCCAAATCAAATCTGCACATCATCCAAAAAGAGATGCTAGCTGTTTAGCATGCTCTGACAGCTTTCAGATCCCTACTCTCTCTGGGGCTTCTACCACAGTGATGTGGTACATCAAAAGTGGGGGGGAACCCACTGTTACCCACTCTGCAGGCTAGCCATGACCCTTTGGAACACTGCCTCAGCCATGCATATTCACCTGCAAGCTCAATTCCTGCCAGACAACCAAAACTCAGTGGCAGACAACTTGAGCTTAAATCTCCTAGATCCACACGAGTGGTAATTAAACCACAACACATTTAGCCTTGTGACCCAGAAATGGGGTACCCCGAAGGTGGGCCTATTTGCCTCCCCCCTAGAACCATCAGCTCAGCAAATTCTGCACCAGGGAACCTCACAACAAGGCCTGGAAAGTGGATGCCCTATCCTTCCAGTGGGCAAACCTCTCAATCTATGCATTTCTCCCTCTACTACTTCTTACCTGAGTATTACTCAGGATAAGGGAGGAAAGACCAAGGGCAATCCTGATTGCCCCAGACAGGCCACGCCAACACTGGTACCCACTACTGCGCAGTCTGTCACTGTTGCATCCATGGCACTTCCCCCAGATCCCACCTCTCCTGACTCAGCAGGAGGGACAGTTCTTGCATCCACAATTGCAGACGCTGAACCTTGCAGCCTGGCTTATTCCTTGACTTCTCCTCCAGTGGCCAGCCTAAACAAGCAAGTACTGTATGTCATACGTGAAGCCAGATGACCCAGTACTAGAAAATCCTATGCTGTCAAGTGGAAAAGGTATTCTTCCTGGATCCTAAAGGAGCGGATCCAGCACAGCCCTCCTTACCTCTCATCCTGGATTACCTAGCAAACCTACTCCACAGGGGCCTATCCTTCTCTTCCATTAAGATCCATGCCTCTGCTATCTCTGCTCATTATAGCACTGAGCCACCTCTCTTCTCACACCCTCTCATCAAGTGGTTCCTGAGAGGGGCTAACAACTTAAGGCCACCAAGAAGAGCCCCTACCCCTGCTTGGGACCTTAACTTTGTGTTGGAAAAGCTCACGCTACCCCCCTTTGAGCCAGCAGAGTTAAAATTCCTCTCTTGGAAAATAGCCTTGCTTCTGGCCATCACTTCAGCTAGAAGACTGTCTGAGCTACAAGCACTTATGGCTGTGGAACCCTTCATCATTTTTCATGCTGACAGGGTCTCTCTCAGGACTAACCCAAGTTTTATGCCTAAAGTGGTGTCCAGTGTGGCTCTCAACCAATCTATCCATTTGCCCACTTTTTTCCCTAATCCTCAAAATAATGGGGAAAGGATCCTGCACTCTTTAGATGTGCACATACAGCTCAGATTCTACCTTGATAGGACTAAGCCCTTTAGGGAATCTGACCAGTTACTAGTCAGCTTTGCACCAGGGGCAGAGGGCAAGGCCATATCAAAACAAACCATCTCCAAGTGGATAGCACACTGTATCCATTTCTGTTAAAAACACCATGGCAAACCACCCCCCTCAGAGGGTCAGAACACATTCCACTAGGGCAACTTCAACCTCTACAGCCTTTCTTGGAGGAATCCCTACCAAGGACATTCTGGAAGCTGCAACTTGGAGTTCTATTCATACCTTCACCAAGCATTACCACCTGTCTATCTTTTCCAAATCCAGGGTGGGCTTTGCAACCGCAGTCCTGTAGGGCATACTAGCCAGCCCTAACTCTTCTTGACTGCCTCCACACATTCTTCAGCTTTGGGAATCAACCAAAGTGTGATGACTAAAACAGTGAAACATGAAGAACATAGTACAGTTGTTGACACTTACCATAAAATGTAGATGTTAGAGTGTATTCACTGTTGCAGTCCTGGTTTCCCACCCTCCAGCCCCCTTGTCTCTCTCTCGTTCTCACTCCTTACAGGGCTATTGGTATTTACTTTTTACTGGTGGTGTTTTTCCACCATAACTTAGCTCCCTATTTGGGGGCTCCTGACATTTGGGGCAAGAAAAAGCTGATGCAAGCGTCGGCTGCCTGTTTTTATACCACTGACGACCTGATGACAGTCCTGAAGCGACAGCAACTGACGCAGAAATATTAAGCCTCTGGTATTTGGGCCGACTGAGGGCTACCCCTGGCAGGATAACCCAAGTGTGATGACTGCAACAGTGAATACACTCTAACATCTACATTTATGGTAAGTGTACACAACTGTACTTTCAGGCTCACCCCCTTGCCACACTGGCAACATCTCTGTCTCTCTAAGGCTTCATATTCTTTTGTGGTAGCAGATTGTTTCAGACAAATAGGGTCTAAATGCAGATGGATACTTGGCAGTTGGAGACCCTCCTTCCCAGGAGATTCCTTCTTGCACAGTAAACCATGTGTCCCTATTTCCCCCAATTTCACTTCAGAAGCTTTTCACAGGGAGTAATGGAACCAGTGCCTCTCTGCCAGATGGATAAAGGCTTTTATTCAATAATTTTATTCTGGTAATGAAGAAGGAAGGATTTTGGAGGCCTGTGCTGGACTTCTTTTTTTCTTCCTAAAATCCTATCAGTAGCGTTCCTAAGTTCATAATACTATCCATTCAGTGCCTTTTGACTCTGATTCCTTCACTAGCTTTCATGGAAAAAATAGACTTGCAGGATGCTTACCATCACATTGGCATCATAGGTCCTTAGATTAGTACTAAGCTAACTGCCCTTGCGAGCCATTTTAAGCCTAGCCAATTATCCCTTGTGAGACTCGAACCCTGCACCTTGTGCTTGCAAGGCAAACACCTTAACCATTAGGTCACCCTCCCAACCCCTTGCATCGGCAAACAGTTCAGATTTTTTAAAGATTTTCTGTGTCTGGCTTGCATTGTCAGTTCTGTCTCTTACCGTTTGGATTTCTCACTGCACCAAGCATATTCACAAATTCTTCTCCAAAGTTCCTTGCAAACAGGCCTGGATGACTCATACCTGTTCATTCTCATGGATGGGAATGTTCCTGTATGCTTTTCCAGTCTTTCCACTGATATCCAGGGTTCTCCTAAAGATCAAGAAGGACTGCCCAGAAATTGCCGTTGTAACTCTCTTGTGGTCTAAGCAACAGTGGATCTTGCCTTTATTTCAGTCTGGCCAAGGGCAATTAATACAGGTTTCTACACAGTCTGGATTTGCTCATACAAGTGGTTGTTTGTTGTACCCCGAACTAGGAACTCTTTAGTTAACTACCTGGATGATAGAATTTTTATTCCTTTTAGGCATCGTTTAAAGGAGGCTTAAAAATGCTACTAGGAAATCGTATGCAGTGTCAATGGCACAACAGGTAGCACACTTTCCTGTGATGTAGAAGGCTGTGGTTGTTTTTCCCACAATATGGATTACTGACGCTGCACTGCAGCATAAGAGGATGTTGCATTCGTCTGTGTGTCATGTTTCAGATGAGATGTTAAATTGAGGACCCATCTGCTTGAGTTGTAGTAGCTCAGGTGGATGTAAAAGATCCCATGGCACTTATTGAAAAGAGTAGGGACTGTTCCCTGATAGCCATGGCCAAACTTCTCCTAGTCATTTAAATACTACCTTGAGTCTTCATGAAAAGAGGCTGCTAGCCTAATGGGACTAACCTGGTCAGCAGAGGATAAGTAAAAAACAAAATTGTGTAAATGGAAAAAAAATCTAGTTGGTACCAGTCCAAAAAAACAGGACCTTCTTCAAGCATTGCACCCTTTTGTTCTTGATTTATTTGTGCAAGTTATTGCCCTCTGGTCTTTCTTATTCCTCTATCAAGGTTAATTTGTCAGCCATTTCTGCTTGTCTGCCCTTAGAATTATCTCCTTTCTAACCATCCTCAGATTTTTGAAATGGGTGCTACGTGCCCATCCACATAGAAAACTGGTGGTTCCTTCTTAGATTTTAATTTTTTGCTTGAAAAGCTAACTCATCTTCAAGCTCACCTGGCTGAATTGAGGTTCTTAGCATGTTTTACTCATTGCTCTGACGTCTGTTAGGAGCCCATCTGAGTTGTAAACACTTTATGATAAGTCGACCTGCCCTCACTTTTCACAAGGACAGAGATTCTTTAAGAAACTGACCCTTCCTTTATGCCTAATGTCGTCTGAGTTTACCTTGAGCCAGACTATTAATCTCCCTGTCTCATTTTCTGAACCTATGAACAAGAGAGAAAAATAATTCTCACTTTGGATGTCCACAGGCAGTTCAGATACTACCTAGACAAAACTGAAGCCTTCAGAAAAGCTGACCAGCTGTTTTGTTTCCTGTGAATGCAAGAGGAAAGAACAGCTAGTGTCAAAGCAGACTATTTCCAGATTGTTGTCTCATGCTATTGCCTTTTGGTATACTCCCTATTATAAGACACTTCCAGGCAAAGTTGGGGCATGTTCCACAATGACTTTGGCTTCTGTGGCCTTATGGAAAAGGGTGGACTCTAGAATTACTGTAGAGATAACAATGTAGTCCTCTGTACATACTTTTACAAAGAATTACAACTGGAATCCTTTTCTAGGTTTGGAGCAGGCTTTGCTTGGACCATTCTCCAGTGGCTCCTAGATTCTTAGTTTATTTTTCCTCCATCCTTCCTTAATGTCTAAGCTATGGTAATGTACAGAAACCACTAATGTTAACCACAGTGCAGTTGTCTAAGTGTACTTATCATAACCGTAGGTATTCTAATAGCAAACTGTTGTAGTCATCCTCCTCCAGCCCCCTTATTTTGCTTCTTTTTCTTTTTGCATTGCCAGGATGTGGAGAAAAAATGTTTTTTTTTGGTACCTGTCTTTAAGAATAAGGGTGATGTGCAGAGCTGCAGTAACTACAGAGGGATAAAATTGATCAGTCACAGCTTGAAGTTATGGGAAAGAGTAGTGGAAGCTAGGTTAAGAAGGGAGGTGATTATTAGTGATCAGCAGTATGGTTTCATGCCAGGAAAGAACACTACAGATGCAATATTTGCTCTGAGAGTGTTGTTGGAGAAATACAGAGAAGGTCAGAAGGAGTTGCATTGTGTCTTTGTGGACTTAGAGAAAGCATATGACAGGGTGCCTAGAGAGGAGTTGTGGTATTATATGAGGAGGTCGGGAGTGGCAGAGAAGTATGTAAGAGTGGTACAGGATATGTACAAGGGTAGTGTGACATTGGTGAGGATTGCAGTGGGAGTAACAGATACGTTTAAGGTGGAGGTGGGATTACATCAAGGATCAGCTCTGAGCCCTTTCTTATTTGCAGTGGTGATGGACAGGTTGACAGATGAGATTAGACAGGAGGCCCAGTGGACTATGATGTTTGCAGATGACATTGTGATATGTAGTGAGAGTAGGGACCAGGTTGAGGAGACCCTGGAGAGGTGGAGATGTGCTTTAGAGAGGAGAGGAATGAAGGTCAGCAGGGCTAAAACAGAATATATGTGTGTAAATGAGAGGGAGGGTAGAGGAATGGTGAGGATGCAGGGAGTGGAGTTGGTAAAGTTGGATGAGTTTAAGTACTTGGGATCAACAGTTCAGAGTAATGGTGAGTGTGGAAGAGAGGTGAAGAAGAGTACATGCAGGGTGGAATAGGTGGAGAAGAGTGCCAGGAGTGATTTGTGACAGACAGGTACCAGTAAGAGTGAAAGGGAAGGTCTACAAGAGGGTAGTGAGACCAGCTATGTAATATGGGTTGGAGACGGTAGCATTGTCGAAAAGGCAGGAGTCAGAGCTGGATGTGGCAGACTTAAAGATGTTAAGATTTGCACTGGGTGTGACTAAGATGGACAGTATTAGGAATCAGTATAGTAGAGGGTCAGCTCAGGTTGGACAGTTTGGAGACAAAGCAAGAGAGGCAAGATTGCGTTGATTTGGACATGTGCTGAGGAGGGATGCTGGGTATATTGGGAAAAGGATGCTAAGGATGGAGCTGCCAGGTAAGAGGAAAAGAGGAAGGCCTAAGATGAGGTTTATGGATGTGGTGAGAGAGGACATGCAGGCGGTTGGTGTGAAAGAGCATGATGCAGAGGACAGGAAGAAATGGAAACAGATGATCTGCTGTGGCGACCCCTAACGGGAACAGCCGAAAGAAGATGATGATGATTGTCAGGATGTGGATGTATATACCCCTGTGTATATAGTTCACCTTTTGGTATGTTTCTTAGTATTGATCCTTCAAGGCTCTTCTCTGTCTTTTAGTAGGCAGTAAAGCTGTAATTATTTTGGCACTCTGTCATTTTGTATCCAGATCCTCTCAAGCTTCTGATAGAGTGCATGGGGGCTGCTCTTTCACTTTTGAAAGCTAGCTGGTCAGTGGGAGTAGGACCTTAATAGCAATAGTGATCTATTGGAACATCTACTGTTATGGTAAGCTTGTTTACACAATTGTACTGTCTTCCGCAGAAAGTATCTAGAGGAAACCTACACTTCCTGGATGTGCACAAACAGCTGTGGTCTTATTTAAAACCTTCTGAAAACATCATATGCTTTTTTTTCCCCTTTAAAAAAGGCAGAGAGAGCAAAAGTGAATTAACGGTGCTTCTCTGATGGCAAATTATATCATCATCAATCAGAACTGAAAATAAAAGTTCATTCATCTGGGGTAGTAACTACTCTTGCAGTTTTTTCAGTGCCTGACAATTCAATTGTCTGTGATTGCTGTGGCTTACCTATAGTGCACTTGCTCATTCACAGTACCCTATGAATTAGACCTCATCTGTTTTGAGTTTTTGGTAAATAATCCCAAGTGCTTCTGGAAATAAATTAACCAACTCCCAGGCTGAGCCAGAACAGTCGTTCCAAAGCAGGTGTACCCATCATCTCTTGGCCATTTACTTCTTTTCACACTTTAGCACTCTCCCATACACTAGTATGGACAACTTTCATGCACCCTTCTCCACTACATCTCCAGATCCATGCATTTACTTTATTTTAGATCCTCATATATTCTCCCACACCTTGAAAAATACCACTTGATTGTCTTGAGCACAGACAACTTACATTCCTGATTTGTCTTTCACTATAGAGAATTTATAACCACTCCTGTTCAACACATATGCAACCTCTGTATGCCAAATATTGTGCCCAATTTACAAATCTGGCATTACCCAAACTAGCAAAGTCTTCCAAACTCTAACAGTATCAACCTGTTTCCACACTTTCTATCTTGGGCAATATGCTAGAGAGAGAATCCCTGAATTCATCAGCCAGTGTCACTACTTTTCCCATGTGTATGTAGTTTATAATTCTGGATGTGAACTGTGGGGGAATTTCTGAAATGGCTCTAATCCTGCCCCTTGTGGTTAACCTTGGTATCTGCATCACTGTGGAGATATCCTAAGGTCTCTCCAACTGGCATGTGCTTCTGCATGCGTGTTCCTTCAGGACTACTGCATTCAGCTTGAGATTGTTGAGCCCACATCCTGTGGACAGTTCTGCATGCAGGCTCTCTGCTTAAATGGGATCATTAGGCCAACTGGGACCACCATCTACCTGTTGCTAGATGGGCACACTCACAAATGCTACTTACTTGTCTCTGCCTACCAGCCTGGCTCTTCTAGCACCAGTGCCACTAATTGAATTCTGGTCATCTGGATCATAGTCAGGGCTTTATCACTCTCTATATGCCATAGAGCTGGGCTGAAGCTGTAAATGAACACATGTATTGTAGATAAGTTATATGCAACACGTACATGGTAAATGCCTGAGAAAATTTTTCAGAGTAGATCATTAGATAAATAAATGAATGCAATTAAAAACTAAAATGGTAGTAAAACAGCTTGGTGAGTATGAAAAAAAGATGCATGCAGTAAAGTGAGGATACTGCTTTTAACTCAAAATAGTGCACTGTAAAACTGACATATAAACAGGCTAAGTAGTACTAGTGTTTTTAAACAATATATTCCTAAATGAAAAAAAAATGTATTCAGACTTGAAATTTGACCAGAAAACATGAAAGTAAAATTAATGTAAGTCATAAACAACTGGGTGAGCCAAACAGAAGAGTAATCCATTAGAAAATAAAATCCAAGGGCAATTTGAAATATGATTGAAGTGCACATAAACAAGAAACGGTGACAGGATAAGTGCAGCTGTAAAAACTGCAGAGAGCTAAAAGCTATCACTGATACAGTCCATGTAATAGAGTTCCAGATGGATGACTATTGTTTGAGACTAGGCAGTCTTAACATTGGCTCTTGCTGATCCATTTCATTCCATCTGTCGATCCAACCGATGGATCTTTGGGCCACTTGTCTGATCCAAGCTGTCAAAGGTAGTACTCCTGCCTCAAGCTCCCAAGTTTTCCCTCCCGTGATGTACTTGTCCTTAGTCATTCATTGAGATGTTATTTGCTGCCATTTTGTTCAAACATGGTCTCTAGCTGCTCAATTAAATGCTGTACTGCCTTCAGATGTTTTATAGTGGTTAGGGCATTTTTCCCCTTTGTGTGTCTGGTGCAATACTGAGCATCATTTTTTTCCCATATTTGGAGATTGTGGTTAATTTCTTTTTTTTTTTTTTCTTCAAATAAACTAGAGCTCCTCTCTCTAGCTAGTTGACTTTTTATTCAAAGTGTTATCATGTGTGTGTGTGTGTGTGTGTGTGTGTGTGTGTGTGTGTGTGTGTGTGTGTGTGTGTGTGTGTGTGTGTGGTGAATGCTGTGTTTTTTTTCTAGCTAAAACATAAAGGATAAGAAGTAGAGAGAGAAAACCTTAAAAAGCGTCAGAAATGTGGCCATAAAATACCCTCCACCAAGATGGCCACAATCAGTGCGTTTTGTTATTTGGAGGTTGAGCATTTGAATGTGGCATGCTGTGTATAAGGCTTTTGGTCCAAGAGCCCTTCCCGGTAGAAGGAATAAGCTGGTGATAGAGTCTTCTGAGCGTGATAAGCCTGGGAAGAATTCTGATAAAGCAAAGCCCAAAGACAAGCGGATTAAAGAGAAAGAAGCATCAAGGATAAGAATAGCTGCCGATGAGGCTTCATCTTCAATTCCAAAAGTGACAAAACAGTTCTCCCCTTCAGGGTTGGAGTCAGAGCCCCTAACTATGGATCCAACCCCCTTGGAGCCTATTCTAATTTTAGACAAGTTGCTGACACTGTGGTCAAGCAGACAATCATTGCAGCAAGAGGAGTCCCATCTTCTGTTGAGACTTCCTTCTGATGGACTTACAGACCCTGAATGAGGAAACTGAAGTGCTTCAGACTTGGAGATGGATGACATGGAGTGCATTCCTGAAAACGCAAATAGAAGTTAGTGTCCTGCCTCCTCCCCCAGTGTTGAGAATGGAGAGAGAGCAGGCCCTTCTTCCCTCATTTTCATGCCTTCCCCAGTCCATACTTCAGAGCCAGTGGCCTTCGAGTTTTATCTCTGCTGGAGTCTTTCTTTGGTTCCAACTGGTGCTCCTGCCTTGAGCCTTTGGATCTGTTTCACTCAACTCTGAGATTTTTGGACCAGGATGAGATCCTGTCATGGCGACTTACATAGAGACCTCAGATGGCCCTGCTCTCCGTGCTGGGGTCCTCTCTTTCTTGGTATTGGGGCCGATCCCCTCCTTGAGGCCTTCTTCTCTCTTAGAGTACTAGAATTTTTTGTGGACATCCAAAGTTTGGAGTATGTTTTCCCCTATATTTAGGTTCGGGAACGAAAACAGGGAGATGGATACTTTGGCTTAAAGTAAACTCTGATATCACTTGTATAAAAGAAGGATTAGTTCTCAAAGAAACTATCCTCTGTGAAAAATGAGATATTGTTTACTTACCATATGAGCTTGCAGTGCAGATGATTTGCCTCTGCAAGAAAACTAATCAATAAATAGTTTTCTAAGTTAAGAACTGAAGGCAGCGGGGCTAGCTGGTTCAAATGGAGCAAGTGTTAGCTCTTGACAGAATAAAATCTTTCATATTTTTGAATTGGTTCATTTCTTGTGAAGGTAAGGATAATGGACAACCTGTGTTAAAACATACTAATCTGATGTCCTTTTCATTCTTCCTCATAAATGAGTCTAGGATCCGATCCTCGGATGCGACTTATTCTCATATATAAGACTTCAGATCCAGTTCTTGAGCTCCTACCTCTACCCATAATGCTCTATTCCATCCCCAGTTCCTGAGATCTCATGTGCTGCCATCTTGGTAAGACGGAGGCTGCTGATTCTTGAGCAATAAGACTAATTTTTCTTAAAGTTTCTGCTTCATTTCTATTTAAGCTTTTCTCTCCAAGGAAGGAGGGAGATGTTTCCCTGGGTCCGTTGGCCTCTCAAGTGGTAGAAAGGACTTTTCTCTTTGCACAGAGAAGGGTCCTCTTTTACCTCAGATCCTCACCAATGCCCCTCATTGGGTCTGAGCTCTGAGCCCATTATTTCTGCTCTTCAAGGTCACCCAATTCTGGGATGCCTCCACACCTGTTCCTCAGAGGGATTTTCCCCCCCTTTTGACACTTCTCCTGAACACCACATGGAAGAGCATGAAGAGAACATGTAAGAAGAGGTACATACTCCACCCTATGGAGTCTGTAATGGAAGACACTGATTTTGATGAGGGGAAATGAATCCTCCCAATTGCCACCTGATGACTTATCCTTTGGGTACATCCTGGAAATCCTCAAACAAGCGTGGCTGGTCTTCCTAATCTTATCCATGTTCCTGGAGGCTTTCAGGGTTGGCCCATCTACATCTTGGGTGACCCCACCCTCGGTGAATGAACTTATTGACGTAGTTTCCCACCGGGCTTGGAAGGAACCGGATACTATTGAGCCCATCCCCAAGCACCTGAACAAGTTTTTAATTTCCCCCTTTTGATCGACCATACTAGAGCAAGGGAATTGAAGTTGATGCCATAGTTGTGGTAGCAGCCAGTAAGAAGGAGCTAGCTGAACAAAGCTCCTCTGTACATCCACCAAACAGGGAGTCCAAAGTGATGAACAGATTTGGAAAGCATGTGTACACCTCAGCAACATTTGTGCTGAGGTCGCTGAACTACCTGGCACACTTTACTCATTAGTAGAGAGATTTAACCAAGGAACTTTCAGACTCTCTCTCGGAGTCCATGTCTGTGAAGGACTTTAAGAAGGTTTCTCCTCAACTGGCCACTCTTCTGTCCATTTTGAATGCATCGATGAGTCTGATCTCCCATGCAGCGGTAGGTGCTTTCACAAGCTGCCAATTCAGTAATAGCCACTCTGAGACATGACTGGATGAGGCTGTGCGACTTTGTGGAACACTTTAAACTGTCATTTGTTAATCCCCCCTTTGGCTCTTCTTTGTTCAGGT
>NC_056727.1:674225488-674227988 GCF_019279795.1 Protopterus annectens | reverse complement strand
AGCACCCCAGCACTACCAGGTTATACCTCATATCATGCTTTTCGGCCCCAAAACTTGGACCAACCCACAAAAGGAGGGGGAGTATCCGTATTCATCAAAGATACCTACACCTCCAGGTTAGTGGCAACGCACGAAGCAACGGAGACCATCCATGTGCAACTAACCATAGGCAAAACAGCCCTACAGTTTGTAGCATGCTACAGACCACCCTCTCAAACTCAGGAACCCCACTCAGCCTTTCTGAAGACACTGGAGAGTATGAATGTCTCTCCAAGTACCATCATATTGGGAGACTTCAACTACCCAAACAGACTGTGAGCATTACTCAAGCCCCAACACCCTAGACCAAAGGTTCCTAGAATTCATAAACTCTAATGCGATGGAACAACTAGTCACCACTCCCACAAGAGGAGATAATATACTAGACCTGATCATCACAAACATGGGGGCACAATGCTCCACACCGGAAGTATACCCCTCATTGGTGAGATCAGACCATAAATTAATCTCACTGGAAATCCACATCCCGCCCCCACCCTAGCACAAAAGACCACAGTGAAGAATTTCTCAAAAGCTGACTTCACACTTCTTAAGACTAAAGTGGTAACCATCAAGGCCCTTGGGCCAGTGGAAACCACAGCCCACACCGCTGAATCCTTTATAAACACTTTCTACGGACACCTTCAAGAATGCATGTATCATGCAATCCCAAATAAAACCAAGACCCATTCCCCCATAGGCAGGCGTCCTGTCTGGTGGACCCCAGCCATTAACAAGCTTACAATAGGAGGAGGAAGCTACTACATGACAGAGCAAAATCCCCAAAAGGGAAGGCATCTCTGATCAGTACTAGCAAAAAACTATGATCACTCATAAAATCATCCAAGGCCAACTTTGAGAGAAAAATCACTAAAGACAATCACAAGGCCTTCTTTAGTTATGTTAGAAACCTGGGTGGAAACTCCCACATTTGCCCAGAGTTAGTCCAAAATGACAAAAAATACACTGAACCCACAGACATTGCCAACATACTGGGAGACAGGTTCAGTGCAAATTCCCCCCCCCCCTCCCCTCCCAAAAGGAGAAATATCTATCCCAGCAGAGTGTAGCCTCCCTGACATCTCAGATGCCCAGGCGAGAGCCGCCCTGTCCAAAGCTAAAAACAGCATCAACGGGACCAGACTGTTTCCCGGGTTGCGTGCTACATGAACTCCAAGAGGAACTAAACCCACACATAAGGCTGCTGTTTAATCTTAGCCTTACTACAGGATACATACCCAAAGAATAGCGTACAGCAACAGTGGTCCCACTCCACAAAGGAGGTGCTTCTACGGACCCTGGAAATTACCGCCCCATAAGCTTGACGAGCCTTGTCTGCAAAGCTATGGGGAGGATCATTATGGAACTCATAAACAAAGACATTGGGGACCTACAGACACTGGATCCTACCCAATTCGTCTTTGTCAAGGGCAGATCCTGCCTTTTGAACCTGGTTGACTTTTTTGAAACTGTCACTAAGGCCATTGATGAGGGTAAGGCAGTTCACACAGCCTACCTTGATCTTGCAAAAGCCTTCGACACAATACCCCACTCGGGCATCATAGACAAGCTCACCAGCTTAAATGTAAACCCATATGTTATAAGATGGGTTGCAAACTGGCTCAAGGACAGAACCCACAAGGTCAGAATTGCTGGAGCCATGTCAGACTCTAAGCCAGTCACAAGCGGTGTTCCACAGGGCTCGGTCCTGGGATCCCTCTTGTTCGGCATTTATTTTTCTGAGGTGCAAGCAAACATAGGAGGATTGTGGCTAACAAAGTTCGCAGATGACTGCAAACTGGGCGCCATAATTGATACTCCAGCGGACACAAGCATCCTTTAGAAAGGCCTCATAGAAACGGATAACTGGTGCCAGAGCCATGGCCTTAAACTGAATGCCAAAAAATGTGTAGTCATACCCTTTGGGAAAAACAAAGTACCCACAAATTACCACATAGGTGGTAACCCATTAAGTACGGAAGAAGTAATCAGGGACCTAGGGACCCAAGTTGACAGTAACCTCTCATTTGACACTCACATTGCCAAGGTGGTTAGGAAGACCTTCTATATTACCCACCTTATCATGAAAGGATTCACATCTAGATCAAGAGAGGTCATTGTGCCCCTATACTCTTCCCTTATCAGGCCCATAATTGAGTACAATGCCCCATTTGGGATGTACCTTACCCGACACCTGCAGCAGTTAGAAAGACCCCAAAAGTACCTCACCAAGAGGATCAAGAGTCTCAAACATATGTCATATGCTGCCCGGCTGAAGAAACTCCAGCTCTATTCAGTCGCATACCGCCTACTCAGAGGCGATCTATGCCTGACGTACAAGGCCATGTCCAATCCGGAATTAATGGACATGCTCCACCTCAGAAAATCCAAATCCACCAGAGGCACGAGAGCGACAGATTTGAACCTCAACACAGAAATAAATAGGACGTGCTGGAGCGAC